>NW_025791431.1:0-36236 GCF_907164935.1 Osmia bicornis bicornis | reverse complement strand
GGAACCCCTGTCCTGGCAATACTGCTAGGCAGGCGAAGAGGCGTCGCGGTCACGCCGGGAAGGCGCGATCCTGGAGGATGCCCCGGTGCCGATCGTTGCTGAAGAAAAATTCCTGCGTGTACTGCTCAGGTTGAAAATGTCCTACCGCTGGATCGGAGGTGCAACGGCGTGGATCCCCAGATGCCCCATGTGCCTAGTGCATGGCGGGCGGCCGCAATAACGCGAAATGCGTTGAAGTGCCGAAGCGTCGTTGTGGCTATACGCTGGTATTCCTTTATGAATTCTAACGAGTGAAAAGGTGCCGGCGGCCCACGTTAGGGGAGAGGTTTTAGTGGCTAGTATGTCCAGCCTTGGGAGTGCCCACTCTGGGCTGCCCGTCTAGGTCGCCCCTTCAGGGCTGTGGCCTACTCTTGGGCTAAATTCAACCCTTAAGGGTTGGGTTGCCAGGTTGCCCCTCTCTGGCGTTGCCTCTTTGGGTTTGCCCTCACCTCACGGGCGCCAGGCTGCCCCTTCAGGGCGGACATGAGTCCCACACTGACCGGGTCCCCTCTAGCCGAATAGACGAAAAGGGGAACCAACCCGCGCGTGCGCAAACGCATTTCCTCTTCCAACTGAACCAAAAAAAAGGTGTCAGGGGGACCCACAGACCTGGCCAAGTGTACTGACTGGGCGGGGAGGTAATACCCCGACGTGGCGCGTCCCCAGATGGCGGATAGGGGAATGCTCGCCATGCACTTTTCGGAGTGTATGGAGGGTAGGAGTGAAATAAAATAGCTCCCGCGGACCAAACACTAAGGTAAGGAAAACGCATTAAAACCTCCGCTGTGGCTGGGGGATAGAATACAGACACGGTAACCCCTGCCTGTCGTACAAGGCAACTGAAAGGGGGGCGTTTGCTGCTGTCGAAGTAGACTCGCAGATGAGGCGGGGCGATGCCGGTGGAATCTACGGATCCTGGCAGGGCCTCCCTTGCCGGTATGGCCTGGGTCGGAGAGGCGACAAGGTGGCTGCAGCGTCGTTCAGTTCTCCAGGGGCCATGCTGCGTGGCAGTCTGGTGCGGGTAGCGAACCCGGAGTGCCCTAGCAATTATACCGTAATCCAGTGGTCACGTTTCGCTGGAACGGGAGGCTTGCCTTAACCGGCCTGCCTGCGAGGATGACAATCTCTTCAAAAATCCCTAGCCCCAAGCTGCGGCACGTAGTGAGGAGGGTGCCCCTGGAGTTAGCACCAGGGGTGGCTGGTGGGTGCACCAGTCGCTATCGACCAACCTGGGGTACCTGGCGACCCCCCGGGTGTATCTGCCTTACCCAGGTAAGGCGGCTCTGCCTGGGCGGACCTAGGATCCGACCTACTCGTGGGACGGACATGGAAAATTCAACAAACCAAAAATAAAACGCAGGACGGGACGAAACGATGACAAACCAGGCAAGGGAACCTGACGCGGTCAGGTCGGCGAGGGATGAGGAGACGGCGCAGCCGGGGCCCAGGAGGGCCGCGGCTCCGGCCCGGGCCAGAAGGGCGCGACCCATGTCGGCGGGATCCACCAGTGGCAGCAGGGCTTCTTCTGCTGCCTCTGATAGGGGATTCTGGCGAGAGCCAGTTGACAGCGAGGAGGAGTCGGATGGGTCGGGGATCTCGTTGCCGCCCACGACCCCCAGTATCTCGGCTGCGGCAAAGAGGGGACGCGCCCATACATCGGGGGACTACGTGGCCCTTGCCGCGAAAAAAGAAGAATTCCTGCGCCTACAGCGGGAGGAGATGGAGCTCCAGGCAAATAGGGAGCAACTGGACGTCGGCGCGGCCCCCCGCCAGCCAGCCGGTCGGCCCTGAAGCTGAGGGAGGCGGCGGAAATTGCGCGGGAGGTGCGCCACCTCTCCTCGCCAGACCTTGTGGCGCGCGCCATGGAGGGCGCCGTAAAGGTCGAGAAGGTCGCGGGGTGCTCCAAAAACCTGAAGGGCACGTGTGTCCGTGCCCTAAGGGAGGCATCCAGCGACGTGGAGGCGGTCGTAAACGAGCTGGGGCTGAGAGCCGCGCGGCACCGCGACGACCGCGAAACGGTCCTCGCTGAGCTGCTGCTCAGCGCCCAATTACAGCTCCGCGACGCCACAATAGCGTCACAAGAGGAGGAGATTGCGGCGGGAGCTGGAGGCTCGGCGCGAGAGGCGCCCAGCGGTAGAAGCCCCGGCCGCCCCTGGCACCAGGAAGGCGTCGCGGCCGGCGTCTCCGCTGGAGCATGAGGCCCGGCCGAAGAGGAGCTGTTGGAGTGCTACCACGTTGGAGGAGACGGAGGACCCCGCCCCGGTGCGTTCACCGTCGCCTGCCGCGACCGCAGGGGGGCGGGCCGTGGACGACCCCACCGAGCACGAGGCCCCGGCCGCCAAGGGGGGAGGGGCCGGGGCGTCGGGGACGGCCGCGCTCATGGATGCCATCGCTACCCTCGTCGCGCGGAGCGTGGCCGACCTCCGGCGGGAGCTCGTCGGGGAGCGGGCTCGGCGCCGCCGGGTGCCCCCCTCCTGCCACCTCTGGACGGCAGGGGAGAGGGCAGAGGCAACAGAACGGGGATCCCACGACATCCGGGGGGAACCACGCAGCCCCAGAAAAAGGGTTCGAGGGCGGCTGGGATTCGCGCGCCTTCCCGCCCTACGGCCTCCTCCGGCTCGTTCGTTGCCGACAGGATGGCAAAAATCCAGGGGGACCACCGCCAGGAGACCGAGGCGTGGTCCAAGGTGGTAGGCCGCAAAGCCAAGAAGGCAGAGGCGGCGAAGAAGAAGGGTGTGCAGATGGCGAAGAAGACGGTTAAGGAGGACGACGGCCGGGACGACAAATCCCGCGGCTGCTCGAAAGGAGGGAACCGCGGCGGCGACAAAGGAGGCCACAAAGAAGCCCCGCCTCGCCCGCCCCCCCAAAACCTCGGCGGTCACGCTAACGGTCGGGCCCGGGGCGAAGACCACCTGCTGTATAGGCCATGATCAGGGCCAGGCAGGAGGTCGACCTCTTGGAGATCGGCATCACCGATCTCCGGCCCAGGCGCGCGGCCACAGGCGGTCTCGTCCTGGAGATCGCCGGGACGGAGAGGGCGGAAAGGCGGCGGCCCTGGCTAGCCGCCTCCAAACTGTGTTCCGCGGGTCCGATGAGGTTAGGGTGGCGTGCCCAGTTAAGATGGGCGAGATCCGCCTCATCGGGCTCGACGATTCGGTCACCCGGGAGGAGGTAGCAGCGGCGGTGGCAACCGGAGGAGCCTGCACCGCTGAGCAGGTCAAGGTGGGGGAGATTCGCGCCCCACCCCGTGGGCTGGGGAGGGTCTGGGTGAGGTGCCCCCTCACCACAGCCAACAGGGTCGTCGACGCGGGGAGGCTGAGGGTCTGCTGGTCCTCAGCACGGGTCGAGGCTCTGGCGGCTCGCCCCCTGCAGTGCTACCGCTGCCTGGAGACTGGACATGTCAGGCAGCGGTGTCCCTGCGGGTTCGATCGTTCGGATCGCTGCTTCAACTGCGGCGATCTGGATCATCGAGCCAGTGGCTGTACGGCCCCGCCGCAGTGCTCCCTGTGCACCGGTTCAGGGCGGCCCGCGGTGCACAGGATGGGGACCAGAGGATGCCCGTCGGTCACCGCGAAGAAAGGGCGGAAGAAGTCCGCCAAAAAGTCGAGCGCGAAGCAGTCCACGGCTGCATCGCCCACTGGGGTAGTGGGCCCCAGCAACGCAGGAGCAGCTGTGGGGGCAGCGGTGGAGCCGGCGCGCAATGATGCCTAAGTGTCCTTTCCTGCAGGCCAACATCAACCACTCGGCCGGGGCGCAGGACATTTTGCTACATACCCTGGCCGATTGGCAGATTGAGGTTGCGGTGGTGTCGGAGCCGTACCGCGTACTGGACCGACCCAACTGGTTCGGCGACGCGGCGGGCTCCGTCGCCATCGTCCTGGGGGGTCGGCACGTCGCCGATGTATTAGCACGGGGGCGGGGTTTCGTGGCCGTTGACTGGGAGGCCGTAGCAGTGGTGGGCGTTTACGCGCCGCCCAGCTGGTCCCTGGAGCGATTCGAGGAGTTCCTGGACCGGGTGAGGAGCGTTGTGGTTAGCTCCCACACCCGGCCGACGTTGGTCCTCGGGGATTTCAACTCCAAGGCCGAAGCCTGGGGGTCCCCCAGGACCGACGCGAGAGGAGGGGCGGTACTGCTCTGGGCGTCTGGCGCGGGGCTCCTACTCCTGAACAGGGGCTCGGCCAGCACCTGCGTTCGGGCTCAGGGGGAATCCATTGTGGATCTGGGCTGGGCGTCCCCTGTGGCCGGGCGCATGGTGCAAAATTGGAGGGTGGCGGCGAGGGAGACGCTGAGTGATCATCTTTACATCACCTTCGGCTACTCCCTCCCCGCCGCCCCCCGGCCGGCGCGTGGCCCGCCACTGCGTCGCTGGGTGCTGAGGAGGCTGGACAAGGACATGCTGATGGCCGCAGTCCATGCCGTGACCTGGCCAGCTCTTCAGGCCGGGCCGGTCGTGGCGACACCGCCATGCCCCGGGCCCCGCGCCTGCCCCCCCGGAGAGCGGTGTACTGGTGGTCGGGCGACATTGCGGATCTCTGATCCGAGTGTCAGCACACCCGGCGCCAGTGGCAGCGCACCCGAAGGGCTCGAGACCGCGACCCGGCGAGGGAGGATCTGCTGAGGGGCACATACGAGGTCTTCGTGGTAGCTCTGAGGCAGGCCATCAGGGACGCGAAATCCCGGGCGTGGGCGGAGCTCCAGGGCTCTCTGGACGAGGACCCGTGTGTGCGCCCTTACCGGATGGTCGTGGGCAAGCTCCGCGCACGGGCGCTCCCGGTCTCGGAGAGCCTGGACCCCCAGCTGCTGTCGCGGGTAATAGACACCCTCTTCCCCCGTTCCGGGGGAACGTCGCACCCGTGCCACCAGCAAGGGCCGGCGGAGCCCGTCGTCTGGTCCGCCGACCTGGGGGTCACAGAGGAGGAGCTGGACGATGCCGTCAGAAGGCTCGGGGCCAAGGACACCGCCCCGGGCCCGGACGGCATCCCCGGCCGCGCCTGCGTTATCGCGTCCGGCATCCTAGGTCCGAGGCTGTGCCGCCTCTTCAGCGCCGCTCTGGAGCAGGGGGTGTTCCCCTCGATTTGGAAGGAGGGGCGGCTGGTCCTCCTCCGAAAGGACGGAGGGCCCGCAGATTCTTCCTCTGCGTACCGGCCCATTGTGCTGTTGGACGAAGTGGGAAAGCTCTTCGAGCGTGTCATCGCAAACCGCCTCCTCCACTACCTGTCGAGCGTTGGCCCCGATCTGGCCGACATCCTGTTCGGGTTTCGCGAGGGTCGCAGCACCATCGACGCTACCCAGCGGGTGCGCACCCCCGCCGAGTCGGCCACGTCCAAAGGTGGGGTGGCGCTGGGCGTCTCCTTGGACGTTACAAACGCGTTCAACACCCTGCCCCATGGGACGATACGGGAGGCGCTGGTTCACCACAACGTCCCCACGTATCTGCAGAGGATCATCGGGGCCTTCCTGGATGGCAGGTGGATACTGTACACCTGCCGGGACGGTACGCTGCCATGGAGGGAGGTCGACTGCGGATTGCCCCAGGGGTACAGACTGGGCCCCCCCTTATGGAACGTGGGGTACAACGCGGCGCTGCGGGTGATCCTCCCGCCCGGGGCGTGGGCAACGGTATTCGCAGATGACTACTACCTGCTGGCCACCGGGCGGGACTGGTTGAGGACCTGCCGCCGTGCCGAGGTGGGGGTCGCCATCGTGCGAAGAGCGATCCGGGCGCTGGGTCTGGCGCTGGCCCCTCACAAGACCGAGGCCATGTGGTTCTTCGAGCCTCGGCGTGGGGTAGCCCCTCCGGCCCAGCTCTGCCTCGAGGTCGACGGGTGCCGGATCGTGATCGGCCGGGGTCTTCGATACCTCGGTCTGTATCTCGACAGCCACTGGCGGGTCGATGTTCACTTCGACCGACTGGCTCCCCGATTGGAACAGGTGGCGACCAATCTTGGCCGCCTGTTGCCCAACCTCGGGGGGCCGGGAGTGAGGGTTCGCCGCCTATACGTGGGAATCGTCCGGTCCATAGCCCTATACCGGGCTCCGATATGGGCCGGCGATCTGGCGGTAAGCAGGCACAGCCGCACTCTGCTGCGGCGGGTGGAGCGCCGGCTGGTCATCAGGATCGTGCGGGGCTACTGCACGATCTCCTACGAGGGGGCGATGGTCCTGGCGGGTCTCATCCCACTCCGGTACCAGGCGGAGGTCGAATCCAGTACATACTGGTATTCGCGAGCCCTCCGCCAGGCCGGGGAGGACCCGCCGGGGCTGTCGGTCGAGGTACACCGGAGCCAGGCCCGACTGGTCGCGGCGGAAAGCTGGCAGAGATCCCTGACAGAGGGGGCTGCCGCCGGAACCCGCGCCGTCGGGGCGGTCCTGCCGATGATATCGGAGTGGCGGGACCGCGGCCACGGCGCCCTGTCGTTCCGGGTCACGCAAGTGCTCTCCGGACACGGGGTGTTCGGAGAGTTCCTGTGCCGGAGGATCAGGGAATGGACCCACCACTGTTGGCTCTGCGGGGCGGCGCGCGACGCCGCACAGCACACGCTGACGGAGTGCCCGGTGTTTGCGGTGGCCCGCCACGCCCTGCGGCAGAAATAGAGGAGGATCTCTCGCCGGCCGGCGTCGTGAGACAGATGCTTGCCGGCGAGACAGAATGAAGGGCCGTGGCCCCCTTCTGCGGGGAGGTCATGGCCCTCACGGAGAGGTCGCGGACGTGGGACGCGACGACGTCGCAGGGATCCGCCGCCATAAGGGGTGCGGGGGGGGGGGGCGATGGCGGCTTTCGCAATTTGCCCCCCCGGCGCGACGGATGCGGGACGGGGTAGTGTAGCGGGAGGGCCCGCGTGCCCTCCCGCCTCCTGGGGAGATTTTACGGGGTGTGTTTCTCGTGGGGGCGGGAGGGGTCGCGGTGTACTCTCCCGCCCCGGACGAAATGAGCCCGGACCCCGGTTGGACCCGGGAGCGGGCGGGTGGGGTCCCCGTTCTCAATCGGGGGCCGCTCTCCTTCCGCCTCTGGGGGGCCGGGTGACTCCGGGCGGAGAGTGGCGTCTCTCTCTCACGCTGGGAGTGGCGCTGGCCCCCGCAGGGGGGGTGCCCGACCTTCCTCGCGGGCGGGCGAGGGGTTGCTCCTCCCCGTAACCTGTGAGGAGATCGAGGCGCGGGGACTGCAGGCGGTACGGGCTGGGGGGCCCGGCCGCCATTGCACGCAGTTCCCCCGCGATGGAGCCGGCACCGGATGCGACCCCTGGTGCCGGCTGGGGGAGTTATTACTCCCCCGGTGAGGGGCGCTTTCAGCGCACGGCGGGGGAGACTCAGGAGTTATAGTAATCAGGTCCCGGAGCCTCTGCCATACGCCAGAGGATGTCGTCGTGGGGTTTTAGTCAGTAGGAATCTGACACTCCCCCGCTGCCCTCCCCCAGTGGCGCGGGGGGTCTTAGGCAAGATTTCCCCACGAAAAAAAAGGTTATTCCGCGTTTTTTGGAGCCATAGCTCCAAAACTACGCATCTGATCAAAAAATCTCATACAACATTAATAGTAGCAAATCTAATTTCCTACAAAAAAGGTCTCTCAACATTTTGCCATAGCTCGCACCGTTTCCAAGATATTTGCAGATTTACCTCAAGGAAAGGGGAGTCACGCACATATTCCGAGATATTTCTTCTTCTTCTTGTTCTTCCTCTGCACAGCTGGGCTGGAAGTGGCATTTACAGCGGGGAATAGTGAATACAGCTTAGAATAGTGCAGAGTTTCCTCAAAGAAAGGGGCCACAGTGTTGGCGACGACAGCCGCAGATCGGCGTCGCGCATCGCGGGCCCCCGCCGCGGCGGCATCCCCACTCCCGTGCGATTAGACTATAAGTAGGACCGATCGATGCGATGATCGATGAGTTGCCTCGGGGCTTCGGCACTACTCTACGACCTGGCAGCTCCTGTAGGTTCAGCGGCCGTACGCGCCTAGCCTCGTCAGACCCGTGGTTGACCCGGGGTGACCAAGCTAGTGCACGTTCATAATCTCTGCTGGTGCTTCCGCGGGGAATCCGAACGCTAGCCTACACGGCACCGTATTCTGCCTTTGGCAGCCGATTCCGTCCAGCTTCGCGGCGCTACCCAGGCTGGCCAGGATTGGTCGTCGTCTCGTTCGCTGCTCGGTTCTACCTCGGCATACGAGAAGACGAGCCGCGTGAGGCAAACGGGCAACAACTCCACCGCAGCTCGAAACACCGCAGCGCGATTGAATAAAATACCGTCGGCCCAATCGGGTCTTTCCTCTTCCTGACTTCCTCGGCACTCGATAGTGCCTCGGCGCCTTCGCTAGATTGTTCGCGTTCGCGCTCTGCTTGCGCCCGCGCTCCGCGTACACCAGCGTGCGTCCGTACTCATTTAGCTTGTAAGGCGGTAGCGACCGCAGTAGTTTGTAAGAGCGTTAGGCATAAGTTCCGCGTAATTTCTGTGACGGACCGGGTTCCGACCGTAGTACATAAGACCTGTACTCTAGTCTTAAGTAATATGGCTCCACGCGTCTAATCACCAGACGATATTTTGATTGTAGTATCTGAGGCCGGAGACCACCGCCCGGCTTCCAGCGCGGCGAGGCTAGGACCGCCGCCCTGTATTCACGTAGTCCACCATTAGCTTCAGTATTCTTTGAATAAATTTATATTTTTCTCACATATCACCGCCTCATTACTTACCGACCCGTTCCCTTGCGAACCCTGGCACGGGGAAACCGACCGCGGTGCGCAACGCCGTGCGCACCGAACCGAACGACCCCGTTACATGGCGCCTGAACAGTTCGGAATCAGGACGGTGGAGCCACTAGAATTAAGACTTAGTATATAAGGAACGAGCAAACGGATATCAGAACAGAAGCTACCGAGCAATCGAAGCGAACACACAGCGAAGCAACGAGAATCCAGAACGAGAATCCAGAACTAGAACACCAGCCGAAAACGAATCCAGCTAGAAGACCGAGCTGAAAAAGACCAGACCAGAGGGATATACCACGGACGGCCTACCTTCCTGAATTTGCCGACTAATTCGACAAGGCAACTGCAAACAGTCAATCCAGCCAGATCCAGTGGCTGTTAACAGTTGGCCGAATCGATTCCGAGGAAGCAAACCGACATGGCAGGTGTCGCCTGGGTGTATCGCCTGAAGAAGGACCAGGTAGTCAGCGAGCTACGCAGACCACAGCAGCCAACCCTGGGAACATGGGTCCAGCTCCGGACGCGTCTGGCAGACTACGTCCGAGAACACCAGGACGAGTTTCCAGACAAACCGAACGATGAGCCCGGATATAAGGAAGAACTCGACCGTACCCGAGACTATGAAGAATTCCACGCGGAGATGGCCCGTGAGTGGCTCCGAACACACACCTCGGAAGCCGTCAAACCGCGGCCACATCAACACCGAACCGCGGGGAAAACACGAACGCCGAGATGACGGCGTCTCTAGCAGGGCCATCCCCTCCACCAGAACCAGCCGCCAGACACCACGAAGACCGGTCAAAAACGATGGAGATAATGAGAAAATGGAACTGCCAGTTTGACGGACGAGACCCGTACCCGTTCCTGGAGCAGTTGGAAGAACTACAAGCTGCGTACGGCCTTACCGACCACCAGATGCGTACCGGCTTCACCCAATTGTTACGAGGGCAAGCCCAAATATGGTACAGGAATACAGCGAACAAAGTTTGTTCGTGGCCGGAACTCCAGGAACAACTACGAAAATTCTTCGTACCAGCCGGAGAAAAGAGGCGATTGGACCAGCAAATCGCCGCCCGCAAACAAGGTCGAAACGAATCGATAAGGACCTTCATTAACGAAATAACGACGTTAATGCGCCACAGAGGAGAGTACACCGAGGAGGAACTCCTCGATGCCATCTTCTTTAATCTAACGCCAAAATTGCAGCTCTACATCAACCGATTTGAGCTCAAGGACATCAGTTACCTGATAACCAGAGCAGAAAATGTGGCCGAGCTCATCGCCACACAACGAGCCAGCACACCAAAGGCCGAAGAGAGACGCGCTGCAAGATCAAGCGAACCAGCCGCGGTGCCTTCCAACCAACCCCGCGGCAGCAAAATTGCGGCCAATTATAGTCGAGAAACGCACTGCTGGCGTTGTGGGCAATCAGGGCACAACCGATTTAAATGCCCGAACTCGGCTGTCCGATTCTGCTCCTACTGCAGCAAAGTAGGCGAAATGACGCGAACCTGCCTATGTCCGAGGCAGGGAAACGCCAGAGGGGCCGGAAAACCCCGGCCCCAGTAAACCGGCTGACCAGCCCAGAAGAACCCGACCCGCGTGATAACATCACACGCCGAAAGAAGAAAAAGAAGAAGAAACCGGAAGGAAAGAAGAGCCAGCCAGAAGAGGACCACAACACCATCCACTGCAAGATCACCGAGGATCAACGGCCAATGGCCGTTGCAAACGACCGGATGGTTATCACCGTCCGAATAGGCAAAAGTAACGTAGAAGCTTTACTCGACACAGGGGCCGCCGCGTCGTACATTAGCGACGAGACGGCCGAGGCTTGCAAACAGGCCGGATGGGAGAAAGAAGACCACCAGTTATCCTCCTCCTTAGCCAATGGTCAGGAGATGAAAATCTATGCCAGCTATAGGGGGCAGGGACTTTACAATGGCATGCGTAGAAAACATGAATTTTACGTTATGCCAAATTTAGCCTATCCTATGTTAATCGGCATGGACCTATTACGCAGGATGGGCCTGCAAGTATGGCTAGGAGAACAACGCGTGGACAGGACAGACCATCAGAACCAGCCGACAAGTCTACCTGTCCAGTGCACGGTAAAAGCGCCAATTGGCCTAGCACAGCTCACACCAGCCGACCAGGAGCAGCTAGACCAATTCCTGGGGCGCGAAAAAAGAGCGTTCGAGGGGATACGATGGCTCACCCCGTTAATCGAGCACGAGATCCGGCTCGAGGAAACAACACCGATAAAGCAGCGGTACCGACCACGCAACCCGGCCATGCAGAAACTGATCGACGAGGAAGTCGAAAAGATGCTTGAAGACGGAGTAATTCAACCATCCAGCAGCCCATGGAGTTCACCCATCGTCATGGTGAAGAAAAAAGACAGGAAATATCGTTTCTGCGTGGACTTCCGGAAACTGAACCAGGTCACGCGTAAAGACGCGTATCCACTGCCGCACGTCAACGCGACACTGGATAAATTACGTGGAGCAAGATACCTCTCCACGATCGACCTGAAAAACGGTTATTGGCAAGTTCCGTTTTCATCAGAAAACCGGCCGCTAACCGCATTCATCGTACCAGGGCGACGACTGATGGAATTCGTCGTCATGCCATTCGGACTTCACTCGGCACCGTCAACGTTCCAGAGACTCCTGGACCGAGCAATTCCACCAGAACTGGCGCCGTACGCCTTCGCTTACTTACAAGGAGAAGGCAAGCACTTCGGGTCTCAGATTTAGTTGAAACTTCGTACACTTATAGATCTTGTTCTCCTGTTTACGAATATATACCATTATAGGCGTAGATACTCAATAGTTTTTTAGATATTTATATTTGAAGTTTCATTATACAGAGAAATATAGATTTAGTGAAAGGTTTCGACAAGAAGTGAACTGGCGAAGTGGCAACGTACCGGATACATACTCGGAAGGCTCGCGTTCGAATCCGCTCGTGATATGTAATTTTTTTTTTCGATTTATTTACTGCAATTAATTGGATTTCAAATATATATGCAATAATACTATTCATGACAAACAAAAAATAATAATTGTGTGCAAATGTAATATAATAAAACAAAATAAAATAAAATAAAACACACGAATTATATACACACCTATGCTATTAAATTATTTTACAAAACTTAAATATATATTCACAATGTTCTTTTCTGAATGCACTTTTGTTGACTGAAGATTAACAACGAATGAATCTCGGTCTGTTGAAATCATCGTGGTACCCTTCCAGTTGATGCTGCCTTATCTCTTCTTGGAACCGTGCTCCTTCAAGCTCACTTTGTTTATTATAATAAGATATCGATTTCTGCGTCGACATGCTTTGATTGAATTATTTATTATATTACTTTTGCACACAATTATTATTTTTTGTTTGTCATGAATAATATCATTGCATATATATTTGAAATCCAATTAATTGCAGTAAATAAATCGAAAAAAAAAATTACATATCACTAGCTGATTCGAACCCGAGCCTTCCGAGTATGTATCCGGTACGTTGCCACTTCGCCAGTTCGCTTCTTGTCGAAACGTTTCACTAAATCTATATTTCTTTGTATAATGAAACTTCAAATACAAATATCTAAAAAACTATTGAGTATCTACGCCTATAATGGTATATATTCGTACATAGGAGAACGAGATCTATAAGTGTACGAAGTTTCAACTAAATCTGAGACCCGAAGTGCTTGCCTTCTCCTTGTTAGACGACATCGTCGTAGTCACTTCCACGTTCGAGGAACACCTACGGGTCCTGACTGAGGTTTTCCGGCGACTTCAGGCGGCGAAACTACGCCCGAATTGGGAAAAGTGCCACATTGCACGAAACAGTCTAAAATATCTTGGACACATCGTGGACAACGAAGGCCTGCGAACCGACCCAGAAAAAGTATCCGCCGATGCTCAACTACCGCCGCCAGCAAATCTCAAAGACCTGAGGAGATTTCTAGGCCTCCCTTCCTGGTACAGACGTTTTGTACCGGAAGTCTCAAAAGAGGCGGCCCCGCTGACGTCCCTCCTCCGCAAAGACGTGCGTTGGTCATGGGGCGAAAAACAACAGCGAGCATTCGACGAGCTAAAGAAACGACTCGCCGACTCACCAGTCCTGGCGATGCCGGACTGGAACAAAACGTTCGTACTCCAGACAGACGCGAGCACGGAAGGCCTGGGAGCCGTGCTCACGCAAGAAGACGACCAGGGCGAACGGGTCATCGCCTACGCCAGCCGGACACTGAACAATGCCGAGAAAAATTACTCGGCCACCGAACTCGAGTGCCTGGCAGTAAAATGGGGCATCTGGAAGATGCGCCATTACCTAGAGGGATACCATTTCATCGTGGTCACCGACCACCAATCTCTCAAATGGCTGGAGAAAATTGACAGCCCGTCAGATCGACTCGCTCGATGGGCGTTGGAACTCGGCCAATGGGACTTCGAAATCCGCTACCGACGAGGTCCAGAAAACACAGTCGCCGATGCGCTTTCACGGCGGCCACAACCGGTTTGCGGCGTGCAACCACCAACGCAAGGCAATTGGTACAACAAAAAGTACCAGGAGGTTGAAGAGCAGCCTGACGACAAACCGGAATACAGGATCGAGAAGGGAAGAAGAATCAATGTACATTTAATAACAATATCATTATTAGTATACCTGCATTAGATATAATGTAATATACAGATACCTTCCTACAGATCAATGTACATTTAGCAACAATATCATTATTACTATATCTGCATTAGATATATAATATACATTTAATAACAATATTATTATTAGTATATCTATATTAGGTATGTAATATACATTTAATAACAATATCATTATTACTTTATCTACATTAGATATAATGTGATATACTGATACCTTCCTACAGTCAGTGTACATTAGTAATATCATTATTCCTATATGTGCATTAGATATGTAATACATTAAATAACAACATCATTATACCATCTCATTAGATATAATGTACTATACTGATACCTTTCTACAGATCTATGGACATTTAATTACAATATCATTATTACCATATCTGGATTAGATATCTAATATATATTTAATAACTGTATCATTATTACTATATCTGCGTTAGATACGTAATATACATTTAATCACAATATGATTCTTAGTATATCTACACTAGATATAATGTAATATGCTGATTCATTACCACAGATCAGTGTTCATTTAATAACAATATCATAATTACTATATCCACATTGGATATAATGTAATATACTGGCACCTTCCTACAGATCAATGTACATTTAGTAATAATATCATTATTATTATATCTGCATTCGACATGTAATATACATTTAATAACAATATCATTATTACTATATCTACATTAGATATGTAATATACATTTAATAAAAATATCATTATTAGTATATCTACATTAGATGTAATGGAATATACTGATTCGTTACTACTGATCAATGTACATTTAATAAGAATATCATTATTAGTATACCTGCATTAGATATAATGTAATGTACAGATACCTTCCTACAGATCAATGTACATTTAATAACAATATTATTATTACTATATCTACATTACATATGATGTAATATACTGGTACCTTCCTACAGATCAGTGTACATTTAGTTACAATATCACTATTACTATATCTGCGTTAGATTTGTAATAGACATTTTATAACAATATCATTATTAGTATATCTACATTAGATGTAATGGAATATACTGATTCCCTAATACAGATCAATGTGCATTTAATAAAAACATCATTATTACTATATCTGCATTAGATATGTAATATACATTTAATAACAATATCATTATTACTATATCTGCATTAGATATATAATATACAACTAATAACAATATTATTATTAGTATATCTATATTAGGTATGTAATATACAATTAATAACAATATCATTATTACTATGTCTGCATTAGATATGTAATATACATTAAATAACAACATCATTATTACTACATCTACATTAGATGTAATGTAATATCTTGATACCTTCCAATAGATCAAGGAACATTAAATAACAATATCGTTATTACTCTATCTGCATTACATATGTAATACACATTTAATAACAATATCATTATTACTATATCTGCATTAGATATGTAATATACATTTAATAACAATATCGTTGTTAGTATATCTACAGTAGATATAATGTAATATACTGATACCTTCCTACAGATCAGTGTACATTTAATAACAATATCATTATTACTATATTCACATTAGAAATAATGTGTTCTCGGCGAGAATTAGAGTTGTCGGAAAAGGCGTGGATTCTGTCTTTTCAAAGACGTGGGCGTCGAGGAGAAGATGAACGACACAGCTTTGCGGTCACTAATTGTGTATAACTTAAATTTTTACACAATGAGTCGTGAATTAAGCACTACAAAAATCACACATGTGTTTTAATTTGGAATTACACGATTCACAGACATCGCGGTGCAAGGCACTGAATTGAAATTAAAAATGCTCTAAACTCGAGTAAAGATAAAGCTCTTGGTCTTTGCTGTCGCTGGAAAATCGCTCTCTGAATCGCTTTCGCGTTAATGCCGTAACGGTTCGAATTTTTTTTCTTAATATTGGCGAGCGCTCGGATCGGTGGTTAGACAGCGCAGCAGCGATTACTTTTACGTATTTGGTGAAGACGGGATTATCGATCCATGTTACCGACCGAGATATTCGTACGAGTTTGAAGTGCGAAATTCGTACACGTACACACGTTATAAAGATGCAGAAACACCGTGGCCCCTTTCTTTGAGGTAACCCTGCACTATTCTAAACTGTATTCACTATTCCGAGCTGTAGATGCCACTTCCAGCCGCAGCTGTGCAGAAGAAGAACAAAGAGAAGAAAAAATATCTCGGAATATGTGCGTGACGCCCCTTTCCTTGAGGTAAATCTGCAAATATCTCAGAAACGGTGCGAGCTATGGCAAAATGATAAGAGACCTTTTTTGTAGGAAATTAAATGTCCTGCTACTTATGTTCTATGACGTTTTTTGATCAGATGCGTAGTTCTAGAGATATATCGAGATATTTAAAAGTTCCGAAGCCGCACCAACATTATAAGGATGAAGAAACACTGTGGCCCCTTTCTTTCAGGTAACTCTGTACTATTCTAAGCTGTATTCACTATTCCGAGGTGTGAATGCCACTTCCAGCGCAGCTGTGCAGAAGAAGAACAAAGAGAAGAAAAAATATCTCGGAATATGTGCGTGAAGCCCATTTCCTTGAGGTAAATCTGCAAATATCTCGGAAACGGTGCGAGCAATGGCAAAACGTTAAGAGACCTTTTTTGTAGGAAATTAAATTTCCAACTATTTTTGTTGTACGACATTTTTTGTTCAGATCCGCAGTTTTGGAGCTGTGGCTCCAAATACGCGGAATTTCACTGCGAATCGTTTCCAATTTACGAAAATTATCCTTAAATAATGTCCAATGTTTATAATTAATACCACGAACACCGGAAACACGACGTCGAAATGTCGCTTAACACGCACATCACGTTTTCGTTATTTAACAATAAATTAACACAATATTTAATCAAAAAACGACACAATAGCACTTCCGAACACATAATAAAAATGATTTTACCAAAAAACGCGAATAACTAAGCCGATATCCACCGCGTTGAAAATCTAACCGCGGTGCGACCACGAAACACGTCCACTCTCCTCGACGCGTCGAGCGGGAATCCAACCATTTTTTTTTTTCGTGGGGAAATCTTACATTAGACCTCCCGCCACCCGTAGGGGAGGACAGCGGGGGAGTGTCAGATTCCTACTGACTAAAACCCCACGGCGACCTTCTCTGGCGTATGGCAGAGGCTCCGGGACCTCATTACTATAACTCCGGAGCCTCCCTAGCCGTGCGCTGAAAGCGCCCCTCATCGGGGGAGTAACAATTCCCCCAGCCGGCACCAGGGGTCGCACCCATCGCGGGGGAACTGCGTGCAATGGCGGCCGGGCCCCCCAGCCTGTACCGCCTGCAGTCCCCGCGCCTCGATCTCCTCACAGGCTACGGGGAGGAGCAACCCCCCGCCCACCCGCGAGGAAGGTCGGGCGCTGTCCTTCGCTCCGCCGGCTTCCGGTGCCGGCTATACCCCGGGTCCGCGTGCAATGGCGCCCAAACAGGGCGCCTGTGGCCCGCTGAGTCGTCCCTCTGTGGGCTGCGGTGAGCCGTGGCCGGACAACCTCCAGGGGGACTCCCTCGGCTCCGCTGCACCCCCCCTGCGGGGGCCAGCGCCACTCCCAGCGTGGGAGGGAGACGCCACTCTCCGCTCGGATTCACCCGGCCCCCCAGAGGCGGACGGAGGTTGAGAACGGGAATACCACCCGCCCACCCCCGGGTCCGACCGGGGTCCGGCTCATTTCGTCCGGGGCGGGCGGGTACACCGCGACCCCTCCCACCCTCACAAGAAACACCCCCCGTAAAATCGAAACCCGAACTGGATGTCGGCCAGATCGGGGCCAACGCTCGACAGGTGGTGGACGAGGCGGTTTGCGATGACACGCTCGAAGAACTTTCCCACCTCGTCCAACAGCACAATGGGCCGGTACGCAGAGGGAGAATCTGCGGGCCGTCCGTCCTTTCGGAGGAGGACCAGCCGCCCTTCCTTCTAAATCGAGGGGAACACCCCCTGCTCCAAAGCGGCGCTGAAGAGGCGGCACAGCTTCTGACCTAGGACGCCGGACGCGATAACCCAGGTGCCGCCGAGGATGCCGTCCAAGCCCGGGGCGGTGTTCTTGGCCCCGAGCCTTCTGACGGCATCGTACAGCTCCTCCTTTGTGACCCCCAGGTCGGCAGACCAGGGGACGGTCTCCGCCGGCCCTTGCTGGTGGCGCGGGTGCGATGTTCCCCCGGAGCGGGGGAAGAGGGTGTCTATTACCCGCGTCAGCAGCTGGGGGTCCAGGCTCTCCGAGACCGAGGGCGCCCGTGCGCGGAGCTTGCCCGTGACCATCCGGTATGGGCGCCCCCACGGGTCCTCGTCCAGAGAGCCCTGGAGCTCCTCCCACGCCCGGGATTTCGCGTCCCTGATGGCCTGCCTCAGGGCTACCACGAAGACCTGGTATGTGCCCCTCAGCAGATCCTCCCTCGCCGGGTCGCGGAATGGAACCCTGCGGGCGCGCTCCCACTGGCGCCGGGCGTGCTGACACTCTCATCGGAGATCAGAAATGTCGCCCGACCACCAGTACACCGCCCTCCGGGGGGGTCGGCGCCGGGCCCGGGGCATGGCGATGTCGCATATTGCGACCATCGCCTCCCGGAACCACTTGGCCTCCCCCTCAACGTCCGCGACCGGCCCGGCAAGGGCTGCGGCCATCAGCATGTACTTGTCCAGTCTCTTCAGCACCTACGCAGTGGCGGGCAACGCGCCGGCCTGGGGTCGGCGGGGAGGGAGCAGCTGAATGTGATATATAGATGATCACTCAGCGTCTCCCTCGCCGCCACCCTCCAATTTTGCACCATGCGCCCGGCCACAGGGGACGCCCAGCCCAGGTCCACAATGGATTCCCCTGAAACCTTTTTTTTTTTCTTCCTGGGCAGGAGCCGAGGGTAGTGCCGGATTTTTACCAGCTAAAACCCCCACGGTGGCCTACGCTGTGTGTTGGGAAGGGCCCCGGGACCTCTGACGAGCAACACCGGGGCCCAAACACCCATGGCGCGTTGGCGCCGCCTTGCTCGGGGGCGGGTCTAGCTTTGGCCCTGCCCCTACGTGCCCAACTCCGCCGCCATCGGGGGCCACGCCCGATGACGGCACTCCTCGGGCCGCGTACAATAGGGACCGAGGCCCCAGCCCATCGTAGCGGTGGTGGTCCACAGGGGCGGCGGGCGGTGGTGGTAAGGTCGAGGCGGATGTATAGATGGTCATTAAGTGTGACCGCCTCTTCCACCACCCTCCATCTCTGCACCATACGCGCGGCCAGGGGAGTAGCGAAAGACAGATCGACTATAGACTCCCCCTGGGCACGCACGCAGGTGCTAACGGACCCCACATTGAGCAGGTGAAGTCCTAGCCCCGCCGCCCAATTTACGACCTCCCTGCCTCTCGCGTTTGTCCTCGGGGAGCCTCAAAGTGAAGCATGGGCATTAAAGTCCCAGAGGACTAGCACTGGCCGGGGGGAACAACGGGAGACAAAGTCCCCCACCCGGTCCAGGTACGGTTCATATTGCGCGAGAGGCCATCTGGGCGGGGCATAGAGCCCCACCACCGTTATTTCACCCCACAGCACGCCGACGAACCCCCGGCCCCGTTCCAGTGGAGAGGGGTGTGGGGGTACTGCGGTGCCAATGATCGCCACGGTGCCGTCCTCGTCCCCGAACCAATCTGGTCTGTCGAGGACTCGGTACGGCTCCGCGGCCACCGCCAACCCAGCCTTCCACTCGGCCAGGGTTTGGAACAACATGTCCTGAGCCCTGGCCGAGTGGTTCAAGTTGGCCTGAAGTATAGGCCCCTTGGGCCCCATACCTCGGCTTTACGAGCCGCCTCAGCGGCATTTTTACTCGCCGACTTGGCAGGGGGATTTTTCTTGCCCCCCTTCTTCGACTTCGCAGGCTTGGTCCTTGAGGCCCGTTCCTTGGGGACTGTTCCTGCCCCTTCAACGGCACTCTTCTTCTCCCTCTGGGAGGAGGAGCGGGCACAACCTTTTGCCCCCAATCGATGCCCTGCGGGCCGCCCCAGGTCCGCACAGAGGGGTGTTCGGCAGGGTGGCGCTACACCTGCTGGCCACGTAGCCCGACTCTCCGCACGCATAGCAGCGGTCGGACCTATCAGCTTCGCAGGTGCATCGCTGCCTAACTATGCCCTCTTTCCAGGCAGCGATATCACTGCAATGGCCGCGGTGGTAGCGCCTGTACTCTGGCCGAGGACCACCCGACCAGAACCCTTCTAGAGGCGGATAACTTTTTGAGTGCCGCTAGAGGGCATCTCGCCCAGACAGGATGGATCCTTTGGGGGGAGGTGCGAATCTCCCCCATTTTAATTTCTTCAGCGGAGCTACCCCCCGCAGCGGCCAATGCGGCCGCCACCTCCACCTAACCTCGCCCATTTTTATGGGGCGGGCAACCCTCACCTCGGTGCCACTGAACACCTGGCGGAGTCGGTCAGCCAACTTGGCAGCTTTCACCGTCCTGTCCTCCCCAGGTAACTCGAGGACCAAGCCACCGGTCCGAGCTCTTCCGGGCATCAACGCCGTGATACCCAGCTCCTCCACCTTGACCCGCTCCCGGGCCATGAGCATGAGACCTTAGCCTCGGCAGCTAGGTTGATGGTGACCGCCGCAGTACGAGGCGGGCGGGGGGCCTTCTGCCTGGCAAGCTGGGACCCTTGCCCCTTAACCGCCGGTGCCGCCCCTCTCTTCTGCCCCTTCTGGGCACCCACCTTGGAGCTCTGGGAGGGAGGGGCCTTGGCCGCTGCTGCCTTCTTCTCTGCAGCTTTAGCGCGGCGGCCGACCACCGTCACCCAGGTCCCATCCGCCGTCCTCCGATGTTCTTCGACAATCCGGGCCATTCTAGCCTCCACAAATGATGCCGGTTGGTCGGGTGCTGAGGCGGGCCCCGGCAACGGCTCCGTCGCAGGCAGGATCCTATTCCGCACCCGCCTCTCCGCTTCCTTCCTCGATGCAGTGGGGATGGTCGCAGCCGCAGCTCCCCCCTTAACATGCTCCGCCCTCTTAGGCGGGGACTGGACGGCTGCAATAGCGGCTTTGAACTCCGCCCGGAGCCCTGACGGGCCCTCTTCGAGGAGAGCCGCAAATCCCCTCATCAGGTCGGGCACGAGGCCGCCAACCTTCCCCTCCTCTTTTCCAGGTGCAGCAGCTGGGATTGGGACTTGCACCACGGGACATTCAGGCGGGCAAGACGGTAATTCGAAAGCTTCGACTGCGTCCTTCCTCCTTTTCTTGCCCGCCTCTTCGCCAGACAATGGCGAGCCTTGCCTCGCCGACCTTTTGGATGGGCCGGGGCCTTCAGGCGCCGGCACCTCTGTGGCAGCGACCCTGCACGTAATGTCTGCCAGGCTATTTTGCAGGATGTTGATTTGGGCCTCCTGGGCAGCCACTTGTTCCTCCCGCAGCTTCAGCTGTTCGCCAAGCTCCTTCACCTCTATATCGGCCCTGGCAAGAGCAGCCCTGATTCCCGCTTCCGTGTGGATGGCCTTAAGGTAGCTGGAGGCCATCCTCAGCTTGCGAACAAATGTCCCTTTCAGCCCCTTGGAGACTCCCGCGACCTTGTCGATGTCGCGACAGAACTCCAAGGACTGCGCAATGAGGTCGCGCGTGGGGACTTGACTTCCTCCGCCAGGTCCTCAGGGTCCGGGAGGGACCTGCTTCCCCGACTCGGTTCTATAGGGTACTCGTTAGGATCGAGCACCCTCCTCTCCTCCAGCAGGTCAAGTTCCCGGCGCTGGACATCCAGGAATCTTTACTTAGCCGCCACGAGCCACACCTACTGGCCCGTGGTCGGCGGGCGACCCCTCTTGCTCGTGCGCCGTGCCTCCAGAGACACTGCCGAGGAGAGTGACTCGTCCGAGTCGAAGTCCACCTCACTCTCTCTGGATGCGGGGGCATCAGAGGCCGCCGGGAAAACTCCGGCCTCTCCTCGTACCGGCCTCAGGAGAAGGCCACTCCACATCCGCCCTAGTTAATCGGACGGATAGGCGGCGCGCATCCGTTACCCTGCTAGTGCTGGGCTGCGGCATATCCTCCGCGCCCGTTTGCCATCTCGCGTCCTGTTGAACAGCCGCAGTCGTCGTCGGTACGTCCCGTCCAGTGTTTGTCGTTGTTGTTGGCGAATTTGGGTTCAAGTCATCCATAGTGTTCCCACGAGTGGGTCGGTCTGTGGGTCCACCCGGACAGAGCCGCCTTACCCGGGTAGGGCTAGTACACCCGGGGGATCGCCAGATACCCCGGGGTTGGCCGCTGGAGACTGATGCACCAATCAGCCACCCCTGGCGCTGAGTCCAGGGGCGCCCACATCACCGCATACCGCAGCTTAGGGCTAGAGATTTTTTATAGCGGTTGTCATCCTCGCGGGCCGACCAATGAAGGCAAGCCCCCCGTTCCAGCGAAACGTGACCACTGGGTTACGGTGTAATTGCTTGGGCACTCCGGGTTCGCTACCCGCACCCGACCGCCACGCAGCCTGGCCCTTGGAGAACTGAACGACGCTGCAGCCACCGTTTCGCCTCTCCGACCCAGGCCTTACCGGCAAGGGAGGCCCTGCCAGGATCCGTAGATCCCACCGGCATCGCCCCGGGTCATTTGCAAGGCTACTTCGACAGCAGCAAACGCCCCCCTTTCAGTCGCCTTGTACGACAGGCAGGTGTTACCGTCTCTGTATTCTATCCCCCAGTCACAGGGGAGGTTTTGATGGGTTTTCCTTCCCTTGGTGTTTGGTCCGCGGGAGTTATTTTATTTGACTCCTACCCTCCATGCACTCCGAAAAGCGCATGGCGAGCATTCCCCTATCCGCCACCTGTGGACGCGCCACGTCGGAGTATCACCTCCCCGCCCAGCCAGTACACTTGGCCAGGTCCGTGGGTCCCCCTGAAACCTTTTTTTTTTTTTTTTTGGTTCAGTTGGAAGAGGAAATGCGTTTGCGCACGCGCTGGTTGGTTCCCCTTTTCGTCTATTCGGCTGGAGGAGACCCGGGCAGTGTTGGACTCATGTCCGCCCTGAAGGGGCAGCCTGGCGCCCGTGAGGTGAGGGCAAACCGAAAGAGGCAACGCCAGAAGGGGGCAACCTGGCAACCCAACCCTTAAGGGTTGAGTTTATCCCAAGAGTAGGCCACAGCCCTGAAGGGGCGACCTAGACGGGCAGCCCAGAGTGGGCACTCCCGAGGCTGGACATACTTCCCAATAAAACCTCTCCCCTAACGTGGGCCGCCGGCATCTTTTCACTCGATAGAATTCATAAAGGAATACCAGCGTATAGCCACAACGACGCTTCGGCACTTCAACGCATTTCGCGTTATTGCGGCCGCTCGCAAAAACGCCATGCGCTAGGCACATGGGACATCTGCGGATCCACGCCGTTGCACCTCCGATCCAGCGGTAGGACATTTTCAACCTGTACGGTAAGGCACAGGATTTTTCTTTGGCCACGACCAGGAACCGAAGTAAGCCCATTCCGGGTGGTCGCGCCATGTGTTCACCTGCCAGGGCAGGAGCTTGCTCTTCGACACGGCCAGGAATCGGGACATCGTATCTCCACAGTTGGCCGTGTCCATCTTCGTCCACCATGGTTGGTTGATAATGATGATGTGGCTTATCCTTGCAGTTATCACGCCCACCTGACCTTCCACGAGGACAGGCCATTTTTCTTCGGCCACGACCAGGAACCGGAGCTCCCGCTCAACGGGTGGTCGCGCCATGTTTTCACCTGTTTTAACAGGGCTTGCTCTTCAGCACAGCCAGCGCCCGGGGCGAGTCCTTTCCCCGGTTGACTGTGCCACATCTTGGTAGGCTGCAATCCTCGATAACCTGTCCCATACATACTTTACACACACACACACACGCTCATGACAAGCATGGCGCTTCGAGTAGCGCTTCGAATGCCCCAAATATGCAACGATAAATAATGACTAAATAACGAGTAAAGAATAAATGAATAAATAAATGAATAAATGAATGAGTGAATGAATAAATAAATAATGAATAATGAATAGGAATTAATAAGCACATGAAGCCCATGAATAGAATAGAGGAGCCCATACATTCAATAACAGCTGTCATAATAAACATACTAAACATGCTAAAACTGGTTAAATCAAATCACAAATACAACGGGAAATAAATATATATATGCATCTAATGCATCTAATGCAATAGAGCAGTTAATGAATAGGTAACAGTAAAAGAAACAGTAAGCAATATGAGA
The DNA here is from genome assembly GCF_907164935.1 of Osmia bicornis bicornis. Classification (NCBI taxonomy): domain Eukaryota; kingdom Metazoa; phylum Arthropoda; class Insecta; order Hymenoptera; family Megachilidae; genus Osmia; species Osmia bicornis. Next base: position 12,570 of record NW_025791431.1, on the reverse strand, counting down.
ACGTGAGAAATTGTGAAGTAAACAGAAGTAGTATTGCACGCAAGCAGGCAAGCGAGCATATGTGAACTGGACATAAGCAAATGACCAACAAAACCTCCAAAACCTAAAACGTCAAACATACATACATACAGCCGAGCAGCCAAATAGCAGAAGAGGAACATTTAACATTCAATACTAGCGCACAATATAATCACATAAAATTAAACTCAAGATAAACCATAAATTTGAGATGAAATAAACCAAGGATGTGAACCGTAAAGTAAAATAAAGTCGCCAGACAGATAGCCAATAGCAAGCCAGCCATGAGAGAAGAGAAGCAAACATAACATAACATAGAATGCTACTAATTATTATCAGAGGTAAAGGTAAATAAGGTACAGTATAAAGTATAGAATATAGGGTATAACCAGAAAGTAAGCTGGGAAGAAAATAAATAGGTGAGCGTAATGTAATACTAATAATTGAAACGATTCATTGAAACTATTAAGTTACTTAAATTTACTTGCAGGAACATTTACGCGACCACAACCTCAACGTGGTGGGCAAGCGAACATGATGCAGTACAATCAATGATCAAATGAAGGCAATAAAAAACAATTAGAAATTATTGCGAGCAAATCATCAATAAAGATAAGTAGCAACATATACCTCATAATGAGAATAATAGGAAGAGACAGAACTGTTAACATCAGAAATTAACCATAGTATTAAATGCAAAATGTAACATAATCCTAGTCTATTTGCAGGAAGCCCTAACGCTAGCCAATGGAAGTGGAGGTAGAGTGTAATTAGCGGATAACAGGAGAAGAGGATACCCATCTGATATAATATGGGGAGCACATGAGATCTAAATCGGCATAAACCATAAGGCAGATCAAATAATTCAAATAGTTATAAATTGAGTAGATTAGATTGTTACTGGATTATAATACCGCTCCGATAAGTATGGTATTAATATTAATACTGATACAGGTAAGTCGATGCAATACAGAGCGTGCTGAAAACTAATCAATAATAAACAATCAATAATAAACCCCACATACAACCATATTACTACTAAATCATAACATAAAGGTACAAGAAAACTAAACTACACTACAATAGATCAAAATTACTATGAACATATGCGTATATATAATATGTAACGAAAACACTCCAAATATAATCAATTTAATAAGTATACCGATGTAGATAATAAATTAAACTCCTCATACCATAGTCAGTTTAAATGATGCAGTTCCATTAAACCCCCTTTAATACCAATTAATAGGAATGGCATATAGGTGCTAATCCAAGCCAGACACTCCTATAAGAAAGTCATATGAGATCCACGGTCAAGAAATTCAAAGAATTTAAGGAACCATAACGCATATATGTATGTATAGAAAACCATAAAGACATTGTATCATGCAGGACGGACTACTGCAGCGTATGCCTCCCTGAGCACCAGCCGTATTAACCAATACTGAACTAACACTTTCCAAATCAGAATCAAAATCAGAATCAGAATTGTAATTAAGAAAGGGTAATTAATGTACAAAAGATTGCATAAAGTACCGTAAGTATTCAAAATACACAGATTCACAACTGTCACAGCTGCACTAGAATTGAATTAAACATAGTATGCAAAACATTATCCTGAGGGGGGGTACGAAGAGCTACAAAAGAGCAGTGAATAATATTATAGGAACATGGAACGTAAAACGTAACACTCAATTGAAGAAGAAGTCACTGAAACATGTCAAGTGACCAAGAATAAAAATAAGAGAAGAATAAGGATAGTGAATAGTGAACGGCGAACAATAAACCAATAAACCAATAATCCAATGTCGTTACACGACACTGTTTGCGACTATTTATCTTCTATGGCATTTTCTGATCAGATACGTAGTTTTCGAGATATATCGAGATATTTAAAAGTTCCGAAGCCCCACCAACATTATAACGATGAAGAAACACTGTGGCCCCATTCTTTGAGGTATCTCTGCACTATTCTAAGCTGTATTTACTATTCCCTTGTGCAAATGCCACTTCCAGCGCAGCTGTGCAGAAGGAGAACAAGAAGAAGAAGAAATATCTCGGAATATGTGCGTGACGCCCCTTTCCTTGAGGTAAATCTACAAATAACTTTGGAAACGTTGCGAGATATGGCAAAATGTTAAGAGACGTTTTTTGACGGATATAACATTTCCAACTATTGATGTTCTATGACATTTTTTAATCAGATGCGTAGTTTTAGAGATATATCGAGATACTTATAAGTTCCGAAGCCGAATCGACATTATAAAGACAAATATTTCGGAAACGGTGCGAGCTATGGCAAAATACCAATAGACCTTTTTTGTAGGAAATTGAATTTCCTACTATTTGTGTTCTATGACATTTCTTGATCAGATGCGTAGTTTTCGAGATATATCGAGATATTTAGATTTTCCGAACCCGTACCAACATTATAAGGAAGAAGAAACACTGTGGCCCATTTCTTTGGGGTAACTCTGCAGTATTCTAAGCCGTATTCAGTATTCCGAGCTGTAAATGCCACTTCCAGCGCAGCTGTGCGGAAGAAGAACAAGAAGAAGAAGAAATATCTCGGAATATGTGCGTGACGCCCCTTTCCTTGAGGTAAATCTGCAAATATCTACGAACTGGTGCGAGCTATGGCAAAATGTTACATAAAAATCTTCTTGTTCTTCTTCTGCACAGCTGCGCTGGAAGTAGCATTTACAGCTCGGAATGGTGAATACAGCTTAGAATAGTGCAGAGTTACCGCAAAGAAAGGGGCCACAGTGTGTCTTCATCCTTAAAATGTTGGTGCGGCTTCGGAACTTTTAAATATCTCGATATATCTGGAAAACTATGCATCTGATCAAAAAATGTCATAAAAAATAAATAGTAGGAACCTTAATTTCCTATAAAAAAGGTCTCTTAACATTTTGCCATAGCTCGCACCGTTTCCGAGATATTTGCAGATTTACCTCAAGGAAAGGGGCGTCACGCACATATTCCGAGATATTTCTTCTTCTTCTTGTTCTTCTTCTGCACAGCTGCGCTGGAAGTGGCATTTGCAGCTCGGTATAGTGAATACAGCTTAGAATAGTGCAGAGTTACCTCAAAGAAAGGGGCCACAGTGTTTCTTCTTCCTTACCTAATCGGTAAGACGTTTGTTTTGAACGGCTGTTTATTGTCGTTTGGAGCGACGACGCTGGCCGATTGTGTTGTCTTGCAAGGCCCCAGTATGGATCTCTCTTCGTTTCTCTGAATCGGTGCATGCTGCCCAGTTGCCTGGTTGTTGGAAAGTCCCTGTACGAGAGTGCATACAAGCCTGTTTATTTACGGCCGGATTTGCGCGCGTGGTGGAAACTTGGATGCTTGCGAGGCGTGCTTTGATTTATCCTTCTACATATTTCGGTGTAAATTTTTATTCCTTTTGCATTTGTATGGACGCAATCGCTTACAATTTACAATTTGCAATTTACAATTTGCAATCTATGTGTTCAAAAGTGTTCGAGATTGTAAGGAGGTCTTGAGCTTGCGATTGAGAACCGGTTCGGAATGTAGGATCCGCAGTGAGACGGCAATTGAAAATGAATGCACTTGAGATTGCACAAAACAAACAATGTATATTTACAGGCACAAATACACTATATACAGTATTTACAATAAATTGTGCGTTGCACGAATTTATGATGATCGTAGATCGTGAAGATTCACCCGCGTCGCGGAGAATTTGCGATTGAGATTGCACTGTATTAAAACCACGTGTTGGTTCAACACGTGGTCACCACCAAATTCTACTAATTTCGTGGATTTCCACGAACTAGATTAACCGCGAGTTCGCGTTGGCCGTCGGCACAGAATTCGCGTTGCGATGCTGAGTTCTTTAGAATCGAAATTCGTTAATTGCACTAGAAACTTTTGGAATCAGTACTGCACGTGTTTACCGTAGCAATACAAAACCGTAATGGCCGAACCACCGGCTTCGTCGTAGCAAGAGCCGTTGGCTTCTTCCTGGTGACGTCAAGCTCGGTGATCGGTCAGCCTGACCGGCATCCAAGGTGGCTGCCGGTCGCGCTGAAGAGTGCTGCCGCGGTTCGTGTGGCAACGGTTGAAATCAACGCATTTTCGAACACTATGACTTATAACCGTATAATCTATAATTTATAAAGTAGGGGGCATTGAGCCAATAAGGCCTACGGTTATATTTGTTTGGAATATAACTCATTTGCTGTATTTATTATTTTACATTATATTACATTTCATTACATTACATTACATTATGTCGGCTATGTATGTCGGTTATGTTGGTTACGTATGTTGCGCGTTACACACTTTCTGTAGTTCCCAATTTGTGAATATCCTTAGCTGTTTTACCTGCATTCAGTTTACGTACATTCATTCATTTATTATTCAGTCATTCCTTCATTTTGATGTTGATTGATTAAAGCTATACATTGATCTGATTCGATTTTTCTTGATTTATTGATTCATTTCTGCTTCATATTTCATTTCTGCTAGTTGCCTGTTACCATGATTTATTCTAGTTTCATTGATTTATTATTTTATTTTACTAACTAATATTATTTGACCGAGAGTTGTTTTTATTGGGCTCACGGGACTGTCCTGATCGCATGCGTTGTTGACGTTGTTTGACTTTACTGGTTGATTTTGTCTAAGTTAAATGTTTGATTCTATTTATTTATTCGGCCCTTCGTTCTGTGGCGATTCCTGATTCCGTTGATTCTGTTGTTCTGTTGCTCTGTTGTTTTGTATAATCTGTTTTCTGCGGCGCGATATGTAGTAATACAGTGTGTCCTGCAATCTGCGCAATCTGTGGATCTTATTCGGGTTGATTCATTTGATTTCATTTTATTTTTCCTTATTGTTTATAATTGGTAATTTATATGTAATTTATATTTATTTCATTCCATCCTATTACAAACGTATGATTCATATTTATATATAATAAATAACCGTAGTATTGATTTTACTAACTGATTTATCCTCCAGCTTGATCTGTCTGGAAGCTTGATTTGATGTTCGTGTGCTTTATACCTTGGTGAAAGTAGTGTATATCAGACTTATCTTTGATGATGAGTTTGATGGTAAGTATGGATTCCTAGGATTGCACGGCTGCACGATGGATGGTTTTGCAGTCGATAACTGTGTGTACAGGGTAACTGGCGCGCGGTAGGTAATTGCTGCGCGGCAGATAACTGGTCTGCGGATAACCGTTACGGAACCGTTACGGAGCGAGCGGCCGAGTATTATGTGGTGGATGGAATATTTGCGGTTGGTAATATCTCTGGTGCTGCGGTTGGTTACCGAATAGGGATAGCTTTACGGCTTATCTTCGGGCAGTATTGCATGCTTTACTTATTACGATGCGTTTTGCTATCGTTATCTTTCGTAGATACCTTACTTCTCGATTTCATCGCGGTGATTTATTGAAAGTTGTTGAAGTATTTTCGCTTTTATTTCCGCTTTTCGCTTTTGAACGTTTATATATTCTGTATAATTAGTTGATTAATTTGATGATTTGGTGGTTAATTTGATGGTCGATAATCATTATGGTATGGACTAGGGAATTCGAATACTAGGTATCTATGTTCTTTGTGGTTTAGATCGCGCTATTTATTTTCCTTCGCCCGGTTTCCTATCTTAGTTGACGTTGACAGGGTCATCGGTCATCTATGATGTGATGTGATACGAAGTGTTAAGTGTTAAGTGTCAATTGAACTGAATTAATTAATTAATTGAATTGAATTTGTTGAAATTATTGAATTTTGAATTTTCTAATTTAAATTTTGTATTTTTTCGTGCGGATGTGATTGCTGTGACAGTGCGCGTACTAATGTGCTGCGCTCGGAGGTATTGTATTGTAGTGTAATTGCAGTGTATTTGTTGATGTGGTATCGTTAGCTCCGTTTTGTGCATTTTATGCATTCGGTGCATTTATATTACTTACTATTATATATTATATACTATATGCTGTATTATGTTATAATATTGTATTATAGTATTGTTAATGTATTGTATTATACCATGATCATATTGTATTATTTTATTTATGTTATTAATGTTATTACATCCAAGCTACGTTCAATCTACGCTCAATTGCGTTCAGCCTGCGTTCAATCTGTGACCATTTTAGGCATTGAATATATTATATGTTATATTATAATATTATTATTTTAGACCTTGGATTGTGTCCAGTTATTCAGCTATATTAGTTAGCTATGTTAGGCTATACTTAACCAGTATTCTGTATTAATTGTATTGTATTGCATTATTATTATATACCTTCCTAACTTTCTATTCCATTATATTATTATAATTGAGTAAGTAAATGTACAGAGTAATTAACAATGGCATATGGCATATCGAATTGCATTGAATTAAATTACTTGATACAGATTATTAATATGTGTCTGCTTTATTTTACCTGCTGTGATTATAGCTGTGGTTATATCTGTGATGATTATACATGCGATTATATTTGCGGTTATATTTATTTGACTTAGTTTAATGGGTCTTGTATTATGGAATTTAGAAGAGTCTATTGATTGTAACGAATAATCAAAAATGAATTTAAGATTCTTTTATTAGAAGTCTTCGGAGACGTTGCTTCTGAGAACCGTAAGAGCGATAAGGGTTCTAACGTAAACATTCTTCTAAAATCTTATGCGCGTCAAGCAGGATCGTTTTCGGTTAGTTCGAACGAAGCCTTTGAATCTAAAGCATCGCAGCTATAGCCTTCAACAGTTTTTTTTTCTAATAATTAAATATTTTTCCTTTATATATATCTTTAACATTGTTTTATTGCTTCCACCCATAAATCCCAATAGGTTATGGGCCCAGGCACGTAGTGAAGTGAAATTTAGAACTAAATTGAAAAAAAAATAAATAAAAGTGGACATTTACGTGAAACTGTTGAGTGATAAAGTGAAAAATGAGTGAAGACGTGAAAAAGTCAAAACGGAATATCAAGCCCTTCGACGGCGAGAAGTACAGTATTTGGAAATACCGTATTCGTGCTTTGATAGCAGAAGAAGATGCACTCAAAGTTTTGGATAACGTGGCTCCCCTTTCTCCTGATGATAACTGGAAAAGAAGCGAAAGGATTGCCAAAGGAATAATAATCGAATATCTGACAGATTCGATGCTTAGTTTTTCAACAGAAGAAGATACAGCCAAAGATGTGATTAAAAAACTAGACGCGATATACGACAGAAAAAGCTTGGCGACTCAGCTGTCTATTGAAAGAAGATTATTATCTCTTAAGTTTAAAGAAACTACACCGCTGTCCAGACATCTTATATGCTTTGATGAGATGATCGTTGAACTACAAGCAGCAGGGGCGTCATTGAACGAGATGAGTCGAGTGGCAAGATTGTTGTTAACATTGCCAAATTCATACGATCCAATAGTCACCGCAATACAAACTCAAGCAGATGAAAACTTAACTCTTGCATTTGTGAAAGTGAAATTACTCGATTATGAAGTGAAATTGCAAAACGAGAAGTGTGAAACAAGTGCAAAAGTGTTGCAAACAGAGGCTGTTACCGAAAATCGGAAATTTAGGAAAAATAATGGATTCAAAGGAACTTTTAAAAGAAGACAAAATTTTAGTAACAAAAACAAGAAATTTAACAAAAACTATAATAATAAAAGATGTGACCATTGTGGCAGGAGGAATCATGAAAAGAAAAACTGTTATTATTATAATAGAAATATTGTTGCCGAAAATAACCAACGCACTCTTCAAACCGTCCAAATGCAAAATGAAGGTCAAAGTTTCGCGTTTATGACAGGGGACCTAATGAGTGAAGAAGGAGAATCTAATGAGATAAAAAATATAAAATTCTTAATAGATTCAGGAGCCACCGATCATGTAGTCAAAGATATCGATATTTTTAAAACGTTACTTGATTTACAGAAACCGATAAAAATATCAATGGCAAAGAAAGGAGAAGTGATTGATGCAACGAAGATTGGATCAATAGAAATAACAACGAATCTAGGCGTAACTGGCGTACTTGAAAATGTTCTTTACGCGCCAGCAGCGATAGCCAATCTGTTGTCGGTGCGTCGCATCCAGGAAGCAGGAATGAAAGTGATTTTTGGCGAATACGGAGGCGTGATGGTAAAACGAGGTGGTAAGGCTATACTTACGGGTAAGTCAATGAATAATTTAATATGTGTGACTTTTACGATAGATAAAAATATGTGCAATAAAACATATGCTAATAATATCGTAGTATCAAACGCGTATAAATTATGGCACGAACGTTTAGGCCACATCGGGCAAACTAAATTCATTAAAATGAAACAAAATGATATGTTTGATGATCAAAAGTCAATTGAATCAGTTAATCCTACACAAGATTTATGTGAAGCTTGCATATTTGGAAAACAAGCCCGCTTACCTTTTTCAAAACAAAGAGACAGAAGTCACGTAACGCGACCTTTGTTTGTCATACATTCTGATGTATGCGGACCAATTAAACCACCGACTATTGATGATAAAAATTATTCTGTCACTTTTACTGATGAATTTACCCACTACACAATCGTTTATCTCATTACTTTTAAGTCTGAAGTTTTTCGAGTTTTTCAAGACTTTGTAGCCAAAAGCGAGGCTCATTTTGATTTAAAAATTGCATATTTAAATTGCGATAATGGGAGTGAATACTTGTCAAACGAATTCAAGGCATTTTGTGTACAGAAGGGAATTCAGTATCATTTAACAGTTCCATATACACCGCAGCAAAATCCCATAGCGGAGCGTATGAATAGAACGTTATTAGAAAAAGCTCGCGCAATGATACACGGTGCTGAACTTAAAAAGGAGTTTTGGGGAGAGGCAATATTAACAGCTACCCATTTAACAAATAGAACCCCAAGTAAAGCCATTGAGGAAACCAAAACCCCTTTTGAACTTTGGCACAAAAGAAAACCAAAATTAAATCATTTAAAGATTTTTGGCAGCACTGTGTACGTTCACGATAAAAATAGACAAAGTAAATTTGATAAAAAGTCTATTAAAGGAATTTTTGTTGGCTATGAGAAAAATGGATACAAAATATTAAACGTGGAAACAAACAAATTTATTATAGCACGTGATGTAATTTTTGATGAGATTAATTTCAATAGTTCGAGACCTTCTGTACATACAAGTGACTTTGAAGACGAGAACCTTCAAACAAAAAAATTAAAAGTTGATGAAATAAAAATCAACAAGAATCAAAAGAGCAAAACAAACGAATCTACCGAGAAGATCGATGAAAATATTAATGCTCAAATTGATTCAAATGAAGGTGAGTTGCGACGTAGTGCAAGATTAAAAGATAAGCCTCAAATAAATTATGATGAGGAGCATGATTTGTATCATGCACATGCACTGTCGACAGCTCTTGAAATTCCCAAATCATATAGTGAGATAAGGGATTGTGGCGATAAAATTCAGTGGGAAAGGGCAATAAATGACGAAATTAAATCGTTATTACAAAATAATACATGGGACATAATTCCCCGTCCACAGAATAAAAATGTTGTTGATTGCAAGTGGGTGTTCAATATTAAAATGGATGAAAAAGGAAATCCGTGTAAATATAAAGCGAGACTTGTTGCAAAAGGTTTTAGTCAGAAATATTTACAAGACTATAATGAGACCTTCGCACCAGTTGCGCGAATTGCAACTTTTCGTATACTCCTTGCATTTGCAAATCAACACAATTTACTAATTCACCAAATGGACGTAAAGACAGCTTTTTTGAATGGTCTACTTAAAGAGGAAATTTATATGCGTGTGCCAGAAGGTATTTCAGCACCTGAAGGTCACGTATGTAAGTTAAACAAAGCACTTTATGGGCTAAAACAATCAGCGAGATGCTGGTTTGAACTTTTCGAGATTACACTTAAAAAGCATGATTTTCAAAACTCGTCAGTAGATCGATGCTTATATTTCCTAAATAGATATCATATCTGTAAAAATATTTATGTAATTTTGTATGTTGATGATGTTCTAATAGTAACGTATGATAAGGACACAATGCAAAGATTCAAAGAATATTTAAGGAAACAATTCTCTATGACAGATATGAACGGAATAAAATTATTCTTAGGAATAAATATAGAACGTAACGACGATATGATCACTTTAGATCAGAGTGTCTATTTACAAAACGTTCTACATAAATTTAAAATGAGTGATTGCAATAGTGTAAATACCCCATTGCCTGCCAAATTAGATTACACTGCCTTAGATTCTGAAGAATTTTATGATGCTCCATGTAGAAACGTTATCGGCTGCTTAATGTATGCTATGCTATGCACACGGCCAGATTTATGCTTTGCAGTAAATTTGCTTAGCAGATATCAAAATAAAAATAATAAAGAACTATGGATAAATTTAAAAAGAGTCTTGAGATATGTAAAAGGATCACTAAAACTACGTTTAATTTACAAAAGAAATGATTTCCAAAACATATTAAATGGTTATGTAGATTCTGATTGGGCAGGTAATGAAGTTGACCGGAAAAGTACAACCGGTTATGTATTTAGAATGTATGATGAAAATACGATCTGTTGGAATACCAAAAGGCAAAATTCAGTTGCAACCTCCTCGACAGAAGCCGAATATATGGCATTGTATGAAGCAGCAAAAGAAGCTTGCTGGATTAAATCCCTTTTATCTGGTATAGAAGTAAATTTGAAAGAACCAATAATTATTTTTGAGGACAATAATGGTTGTATAGCAATTGCAAATAATCCAACAGATCATAAACGATCTAAACACATAGGAGTTAAGTACCATTTTTCACGAGAAAAGATCGAACAAAAATTAATAATGCTTAAATATATTTCCACAGATGAACAATTAGCGGACTCATTAACGAAATCCCTGCCAGTGGCCAAATTTTCGTACATCCGCAACCAGATGGGAGTCAAAGAATATAAATAAGAATAAACAAATAAAATTAAAATTAAAAGTAGTTTTATTTTTTTTTATCGTATTATTAAGTGAATACTGTTTAAGGGATAATAGTAATATAAATGCGAACATAACGGTCTGATTAGGTTTTTCTGGGTTTTCCCTAATCCTCGCAACGAATGTTGGGCCAGATGTAATTCCCCAGAGAAGGCTGAGAAGGGATGCATTGGATTCATTTTTGAGGAGGCGTATTGATTGTAACGAATAATCAAAAATGAATTTAAGATTCTTTTATTAGAAGTCTTCGGAGACGTTGCTTCTGAGAACCGTAAGAGCGATAAGGGTTCTAACGTAAACATTCTTCTAAAATCTTATGCGCGTCAAGCAGGATCGTTTTCGGTTAGTTCGAACGAAGCCTTTGAATCTAAAGCATCGCAGCTATAGCCTTCAACAGTTTTTTTTTCTAATAATTAAATATTTTTACTTTATATATATCTTTAACATTGTTTTATTGCTTCCACCCATAAATCCCAATAGAGTCTATCTGGATTGGATGGATTAATGAGTTTATATCATATGCGTATATTGCGTTTATAATCCCTTTGCATATTTTAAGGGTGGGTTTGATTCTGATTCTGGTTTCTTGTTTCTTAGTTCTTAACTCCTTAGTTCCTCTTGTAGTATCATGCATTGTTTCTAAGCTTTCGGGGGGTGGTTGTGCTCCCAGGCATTGTCAATTAATTGTAGACTATAAGATGTATCATATATCCTTTAGCAATTTAGATATGAATGACGTGTAACGACATTGGTTTATTGGTTTATTGGTTTATTGTTCGCCGTTCACTATTCACTATCCTTATTCTTTTCTTATTTCTATTCTTCGTCACTTGACATGTTTCAGTGACTTCTTCTTCAATTGAGTGTTACGTTTTACGTTCCATGTTCCTATAATATTATTCACTGCTCTTTTGTAGCTCTTCGTACCCCCACTCAGGATAATGTTTTGCATACTATGTTTAATTCAATACTAGTGCAGCTGTGACAGTTGTGAACCTGTGTATTTAGAATACTTACGGTACTTTATGCAATCTTTTGTACATTAATTACACTTTCTTAATTACAATTCTGATTCTGATTTTGATTCTGCTTTGGAAAGTGTTGGTTCAGTATTGGTTAATACGGCTGGTGCTCAGGGAGGCATACGCTGCGGTATTCCGTCCTGCATGATACAATGTCTTTATGGTTTTCTATACATACATATATGCGTTATGGTTCCTTAAATTCTTTGAATTTCTTGACCGTGGATCTCATATGACTTTCTTATAGGAGTGTCTGGCTTGGCTTAGCACCTATATGCCTTTTCTATTAATTGGTATTAAAGGGGGTTTAATGGAACTGCATCATTTAAACTGACTATGGTATGTGGAGTTTAATTAATTATCCACATCGGTATACTTATTAAATTGACTATATTTGGAGTGTTTTCGTTACATATTATATATATGTATATGTTCATAGAAATTTTGATCTATTGTAGTGTAGTTTAGTTTTCTTGTACCTTTATATTATGATTTAGTAGTAATATGGTTGTTTGTGGGGTTTATTATTGATTGTTTATTATTGATTAGTTTTCACCA